>NC_052502.1:20093815-20119782 GCF_016617805.1 Bactrocera tryoni
TTTTATATAATTATATTATTTTTGTTAACAAAAATAATTTAAAAAAAATAAATCTTTAAATTAATTAATTAACTTCTAATTAATATATTTGGTAAATTAGTAATTAATTAATTTTGAAAATAATTTAGAATAATTAATTAAACCTTAATTAATAACTAATTACTCAAGATAAAATAGTATTCTTAACAAATTATTAAAAAAAAATAATGTTTTTGATTATTGTAGATTATAATTTTATAATTATTACTAGAAAGTAAGAAGTGAATAATTACAAAAAAAAAATTAAATTTTTAATTTAATTAACTAATTATTAATTTTATACTTTAATTATATTATTATTGTTAGCTAAAATAATTTATAAAAAATTTTAAATTCATTAATTAAATTTCAATTAGTATATTTAGTAAATTCGTAATTATTTAATTTTAATAAAAAATTAAAATTTTTAATTAAACATTAATTAATAACTAATTACTCAAAACCTATATTTTTCATTAGCAATACTAAAATTTAATTACTTAATTATTTTATGTAATTAATTAATAATTAATACTTTGATTAATTCTTTCTTTTTAATAATATATTATTGTTTAACATAACAAATAAAAATTAAATTAATTGATTAAATTAAAATGATTATTTTTAGTAAATTAACAGTTAATTAATTTTAATAATAATTTAGAATAATTAATTAAACATCAATTCATTATTAATACTCAGAAAAATTTATTTTTATAATTTTAATAATTAATAACAAAACTTAATTACTTAATTACTTAATTTATTTTTTTTATTTTTTATTTTTTTTTGATATTTTCGAATTACATATTTAGCAATTTTCTATACCGCATCATAAAAAGCGCTTAAGAACTTTAATAAATAATTAATATAAAGTATGTGTGTATATCCACTCACCAGCCCACCTACGCCCACATAGATCGATAGCGATATGAATAAGCCAATATGATTCAGCGCCGATTTCCATTTAACAGACTCCCAACAGCTTTTCTCCTTGTAGCACAGCACATGGCTAGTTGCCTCGGACTCGACGTGCACATGCTTCAGTTTATCCAAAAGCTCTATGCTGTCCTCGTCGGATGAGTCGAGCGTATTTTTTCGACTTTTCATATTTAATTTTTTAAATTTTCATTTACAATTTCAAACACACGTCAACACATAAACACACTTTTATTTTGGATTTATGCATGATTTTATTTATTTGATTATTGCTTTTTATGCTTTTTTTACAGCCACTTCACTTTTGCTTGCGCATGTAATACACATACACGCACACACACAGCCACACATGGCATTTCGGTGACGAATTCGCTGACTTTGGTAAGTGCAGCCTTTTATGTCAGTTTTTGTTTTTGTTTTGTGCTTATAAATTTCACTAACTCACTTTAATTGTGACTTGTTGTTGTTGTACATTTTGTTTTGCCACATACCCGTTTATTGCTGGAAGTGTGTGGGCTTAAAAGATATTTTGTTTTAATTTATATATATGTATGTATATATAACAACACACTGTTAGGTTATGTTGAAGCTTCAGACTTCAGGGGGGTAATTTGTTTTGTATATTTTTAAGAAAAGCAGTAGTAGGAGGAGCTGCCCTACAGCCCGGATGTGCCCAACCAAACAACCTCGCCTCCCCCCCTCCCGGAATTTTTTTGTTTCCTTGCGTAAAAAGGCTAATGAAAGGCAAGCATTTTGAGACGGCAGAGGGGTACCAAGCAGCATGCACCTCGGCTCCCAAAGCTATTCCGGAGAATGCTTTGTTTTCCGTGACGCCTTCAATGCTTGGAAATCGACGCAGAAGGAGCTTATTTTGAAAGTTTTTAAAGAATTGTAATGATTGGTTCAATAAATTGTGTTGAATCGACTCAGTCCTATTACTTTTCGGACAAACCCTCTAGGGAAATAGGCGTGATTGTTGTCTGTATGCCATGTACTAAATTTTGTCGAAATCGCTTAGTCGGGTTCCGAGATATGGGATTTCACCAAAAAGTAGGCGGTGCCAAGCAGATGAACTAGCCAAAGCAGGCTCCAACCTATAGGAAAATAGGAAATTTATATGCCTCTGGCTACTTGTAGGTATTTAACGACAAACATTTTATAAGTTTAGCTGAGTCCTGGTGAAGTCAAACACTTGACTAAGGTCCTATTCATACGCATATGTCTCCACGACTTTTAGTTAGATTACTTTCTTCCTTCCTATTAACCTTATTCAAAGGTTCTCCCACTGTATAACTTGGAAAAATGGTTTAGAGACCTTACGAGAAACAACAACAATTGCAACATATTTTTATCCAAACTGCTCAATTTACCGGATATATTGGAAAATTTGATAGTAAGTTTTAGGGGTCTACAAAAGTAAAAATTTGTAGAATCTTCCCAAGTCACTGAACCTTCCAATAACTGCTGTCATAAGCTGCGTACACTTAACCATTTGGCCAACTGCCATTTTGCTTTAATTCCCGAGAAAACTTTTAGATATTAAAGGAACTAAGAAACTTCACTTTCTTACATCTTGCAATGCTTTTATTTTCTGCTCATATGTAATTGTTTGTGCAAATTCAGCATTTCACACTTTTTAAACAACTTCACATAATCGCACTCCACCCTTAGTTTATAGCTATAACGGTATTTCATAACTTCGCGCCACGAGTATTAACCGAATTCGCTACTTCCATGCGTGCCGATGTCAACGGTACAACTGAAAAGGAAATTCGCATGAAAAACTCGCTTAATTTGCTGGACAATTCATTTCGGTAGTAGTGGCGTCAACACACTCACACACACGCACGCGCACATACCCTTAGTGATTTATTCACTCCAGTGCTAATTCCTCAACTTGCGTGGCTTTCTTATTGCTTTTTTTTATTCTACTATGGTTTTGTTGTTGCAGTATTTCTGTTCATACTTCCAAATTGACGACATAACGGTGACGTGCGGCATTTTTTTTATAATATTCACATTGGCTTTGCTTTTGTTCCACTTCTCAATGGAAGCAACCGGCAAATAGAACATGTTGCAAGTTCTATGTTGCAGGTTGCGAGTTTTGTTGTTAGTTGCAAGCACGTGCGTCGAATGGGTTTGTTATTTCAGTATATTGGGTGCGAAAATTGTTCGTATGAAGAGCAGAAACTCAATTGACTACTAAACTATATAGAAATATGTAGTTATGCTACAAAAGTTTACTGTAGATTCTGTTGTTGATTCTGCAGGTATCGAAAAGTACTTTAATTATCTCTTATATTAGAGTGAATTTTTCTCAAATTCTGCAATAGAATCTGACTTATTCGAATATAAATATTTCTACATGAGATTTTGCGTTCATTCTATATTTTTAGTGTGAGCTTACAAAAATATGATAACAGAAATGGAAACAGAAACAGATTTTAACAGAACAGAATTTTTTTATTTACCATAAAAAAAGGTTTCTACAAATAGCATAAGCTAAAGTTGCGAAATTTCGTCTAATTTCTTTAATTGCAATAGAGACAGAAACTGGAAGAACAGAAACTGAATATATGAAACGATTAAATTTAACAGAATAGTTTTGCATTTGTCGACTGGCAAATTAAAACTCACTCTAAATATTTATATATACCATATTTTTTCAAGCTTTCCTATAACAGAAATAGAAACAGAAACTGTAACCTGTATTAGTTTAGACACTGTTTTCGTCTATTTATGAATATACATACATATGGATTAATTACAAAAGGTGTTTAAAATATTGTCTTACATTGATGTCGCATCAGAATGGAAACAGAAACCGAAAATTTGGTATAACGTTATATATGCCTTACTTGCTCTCTTATCTGAGGTGCTGTTATGTTTATTGTGAAGCCTTCGACGGGGTCCTTTAGCGTTACTTTTACAGTCCCTGCTACTTCCTTTTTTGTTGTGAATGAGTCAAGGTCTCTAATTTTTATAGCAGCCTTTGATTTAAGGTCGGCCACAGTTGCAGATTCCCTAAGGGTGATCTTGAAACGCCTAGAAGCTGGCTTTTCTTGTCTGTCTCTTCTCCAGTTCTAATAGTAGAGAACCGGTTCTTGTTTTGCGGATGCCCTTGACCTTAACCTCTCTTCACCGTTGTTTTCAACTCGTCATCGTACTGTTTCTCGAGGCGTCACCTGACTTGTCGCGCGCCGTTTTGATGTTATTGATTCGTAGGTCGTAATGCGCCTGCTTAGATGTCCTCACCATTTCTCTTTTTCTGCGATGATCCAATTTCTGCGGTAACTTTTAATGACGTCGAAGAGTTTGTCTAGCTGTGTCGTTCCGTTCTTTGCATCAATGCTGACGTTCTTTTGTTTTGCCATCGCCATCTTAATTTTTTGCATGATATTCTTGCACTTTTCTAGGGATTCCTCTTCTGCTTGTCTCATTTGGGGAATGTATTCTTGTTTCGGCGGGTCTTGAGGTCCTTCTTTAGTGATAGCTGGGTGCTCTTCCCTTTTCCTTGTTTTGCCGGTGGTGCTTGTTTTGCCGGAGTATCGTTTGAGGCTGTCTTTTCCCCAGTTTTGTATGATTTTTTTTGGAGTGACGGTGAGTATAGGGTAACGTCTTAGTTTCCATATTCCTCGTCTTGGCCATCTTTATTTTATTTGTTCTGAATTCTGGTTCTGTTTCTGGTTTGATATAGTTTCAACATATTTCTATTAAATATGAAATTAATTATTCCCGTTAAACAAATTGAAAGAAATTTGTCGAAATGAAAAATCAATTTCCACTTGCCTTCTTCTTCGAAATATTTTCCCAAACAAATTGCTTTCAAAATGATGTTTCTTCATATTTCATTTTCAGTTTAATTTTTTTACTAAACTTAGCAAAACTGAAAAAGTTTTGTTTTTTTTTATATTTTTTATAATTATTTTTTATATAAAATAATTTCGTTCAAATAATTTTTGCAACCTTTTCGGCACCTTTTGGCACAATAAACCGAAAGCAAAAATCAGATTCCACAACAACATCGAATAAAACCTCAAAAAAGTAAGCGCATTCAGAATGGCAGCGGGAAGGACGTACTTGAAACGAGTAATGGCTGGTGTTGAAATCGAGCATATGACCTTGATGGAAGCGAAACGAGGTCACCACGAACTTTACCAGGCTCTTTTATCCGAGCTGTGCTTCGAGGGCTGCATGACTTGCGCCAAGTACTTCGAGTACCTGGTGTGTGAGGAGAATGCGCTCATCAATGACAAATTCATCAAGAAACGCATGTGGGCGAAAAAGAGGGAATTGCTGAAGCTATACGAAACTTGCAAGGCAGCCGAGTTGGTGTCTAAGTTGAAGACTTGCCTTAGCAGAAAGTCCACCTACGAACTTATCTATCAAGCACTGAGTATAGCGAAGAGTTTACCCGATTCTTTTCATTGGTTCACGAAGAGTTTCCTTGAAATAATCATCGAAATAGCGGATTCGTTTGGCGTGAACGATGTTATGTGCTGCGAGTTGCGTGCGAAGATTTTTACGCATTACGCTGTGTTTCATATGACTGGCAGTGAGTTTCTTGGTATTTTAATAGAATCTTGGTGTGTTGTTGTATTTTTTGAATTATCTACATCTTTGAGTTCAATTTTTGTTCGCAAAATCTTCATTACTGTTTATCGCCGACTTGGAGCTGTAGGCTTCAAAGCATTTTAAACTGCCTTCTCGAAGTTATAGAGAAGCATTGCTTTGGCCCTTGGCAGATACTAGCCAACTCTTCAAGATCAAAGAAGGAGTTAGAGTCAAAAGTCTATCACATGTCTCGATTATTCAGTAAATCCAGAAACCATCATATTTCCTGTTTTTGCTATTCTCAACTGCTTTCTCTCCTTCACATCGATAATTTCTTCTTCAAAACTCTTCCAGGGGCGCACAGTTTCAAAAGAGAAATTACATACTTCGAGAAAGCGTTATCGCTGAGTCGCGCTCAAGACTGGCGTACCGATAACATAACGCCCGTGTTTGATGAGCAAAATTTACATGAATTTGTTGGTGTAACATTTGCCAGCGTACTCTTCAAATCGGCAAAGGCCTTTATACATACCAACCCAAAGCTGGGCATAGAACAAGCTGATCGTTCAATCAAATGTATAGCCGAAGGTGAGCCCTAAAGCCCTAAGATTTTTGAGCATAAATATGAATGTCTGTGGAATTAATTTCAGTTGGTCAAATGAAGTTGAAAATTCTAGTCGCGAAGGCGATTTTGGTGAAAGCGCGCCTGCTAATAGAGATCAGCAATTACAAAGAGGCTATGAGGCACTTAAGATCCGCTGAACGTTATTTGATGGGCGAGAAAAACAATGAGTTCCAGAAAGTGAGATGTGAATTAAACATTTCTAAGGCCGTGTGTTATGAAAAGTATGAAAATATTTCCAGTTTGAATCTTGAACTCTAAGCTTTCAAATTTGAGTTAGTTAGTTGCATTTTCCTCCCTAGAATGTTGGTTTTTATTGTATAGGCCTCCCAGGAAACGCCTTCATTTCTTATGGAGTTAACTTCCAGAGCTTCCATATTTGGTAAATTTTTGTACCCATGTTCTGAAAATAGGTCTCAGCTAAGGCTAGATTCGACGATGAAGTATTTTTCGAAACAGATTCTTCTTCTAGCAATGACACAAACTGGCATAGTATGAACCCTTTTATTTCGTTCTGGGATAAAAAGTGGGTTTAAAGCTTTTCAATAAGAACCAAAAAAATTATTGGGTTTAACTTCTGTTTTATAAGGGTTTTCCATTTCATTACGGTTTTTCTTAAATCTACCACTAGAGGTATAGTAAAAAGCTCATTGAGCCACACAAGGACGCACTCTCGGTTTCGATACGAATGAGTCCGATAATCGGGGCATAACAAATCTGAAATACTCTATGATTTAACAAGAGATTATTCCAACACGTTTTAAGAATTCGGTTAAGTATATGGATAGTAAGTGTATTGATCTCCTTAGTCACAGGCTTTCTCTCAAATCAGATTTTCTTCTTGGATACTTCGTAATTATTTTTTATTATAATTCGTATACGAGTCTTCTTTCAACATAAAACGCCTTGTTTAGGAAGAAGTTAGCAAAGGTAGTTAACACTTTTGAATTGTTGTCGTTATAAGTGATTAAAACTGACAACATTTGACAGGTGACAGCGTCCGTTATATGATTTTTTAGTACCAGTAGGAATCTTATTGACTATACGAGTAGAGCAGTGATAACCAAGGCTTCGACTCGGTAGCCAGCAGCTTTAGGGTATCGAGCTTACTAGTCCAAATACAAGAAAATAAGCTAGGCAGTTGACAGCTGACAGTTGGCAGATAGTATAAATACTAATAAGACTCATTCGATTAAACTGAAGAAAACAGCAAACTAATGCTTCCAAATGGTTTTTAAGGCAAAAATGTTTAGAAGATAATCTTCAACAGTCAGACAGTCTAGACAGTTTTGGAGCCATATGGTACCATCTTTCTCTATCTTACATACTCACCATCTTATAGAACTATAAAATAATTGTAGTAATTATCACCCTTTATCTTTCCAAAGTTTGGGTTCCACACCCTACGCTATGGCCAAACTAAGATTGGCAGTTTTGTTAGCGCGACATCTGGAGTTGAGTAAACTGCTGGGCTTAGCATTGCTGCAAGTGGCAAAGATCTATATGAAAACCCCAAGCAAATATCATTTAGCTGAGAATGCGCTTAGAGAGGCACGCGACTCATTCCAAGACGAGGAAGAGTCGGAAAACAAGCGATGTGTCAAATATATGGTCGCCTTATTGCAAACCATCTCGAATGAGAAAACCTACATAGACATCATTAAGAGTTCGCAATTCAATTTTTGTGATTTGTATAAATTGCGCAAATGGAAGAATCAAGCGAAACCGTTTTGGAAGCGACGTGGTACGATCACTTTTATCAAATCCTTTACTACGCTAAGTCTCTTGAGTATTGCCACCACCGAATTGCCGTCGGAAGTGAGCGAAGATTCTGAAGAACCGACCTCAGAGATTAATGAGTCTGAGTCGGAGGAAACGGGTAGTGATCCGATCGAGTGCCTATTGAATGAGTTTAAGTGACCACTTAAAAGTAGAGTGTATACATATGTGAGTGGGGTGTGAATTTGAAACAAAATCGCTAGAAATAAACACAAAATTATAAACAAACTAAGGGAGCTTTATTTGTAGGAAGAAACTTGGTTTTTTTTTTGTACATAACTACTGTCTATACATCTACTATATGTTCGACCACTCTTTCCATTTATTGCCTAGATGTGTATTTGTTTTTAGGCTACAAATATTCTCGAAGCTTCGCTGTTGTCTGTTGCGAGGCGGGGACTATTATAAAATATTTTTTAAATATATTTTTCTAATTTTGGGCAGAAAGTGGGAACGTAGGTACTGTGTAGAGGTAGGACACACCTTTAAGCTATAGTGATCCGATCCGATCAATGTGTTCGAAGATTGCAAAGTGGTCTAAGAATAATGCATCCAAAATTTCCTGAAGGTAACTTGTCAAATGAACATTTTTTTTCATATAAGAATTTGATCATTCAGTGTGTTTGACTTCTATCTACTTTAGTAGTCCGATATAGGCGTTCCCGACTAATGAGTAGCTTCTTGGGATGAAAAGAACGTTTGCAGAATTTCATACCGATATCTCAAAAACTGTGGTCGGGTTGGTAATGGGTACGCCTCAAACCTTGTAAAATCATACCTATCTATAATGGAGGTATAGATAGAGTAAATATAACTTCCAACTCGTCGTTTGTCGGAACTTTTCTTGGGAATAGAAAGACTAATTTTATGGAATCTTCGAAAGCGGTGAAAATCGTTCATCTACATATCCCCACACGTTCGAAAGTTCTTACATTTTTAAGATAAATAAATATGAAGAAATTGAAGCTTGCACTGCGACCGAAGGTCTATTATGGCGCCCTCCGTAACACAGATTTACATAGGCCCAGCACCCTGACGGATTCCAGGAACACTTTTAAGGTAATGTGATCCCTTTTCGGATATACGTATAGATCCAAGTACCTTGATCTTGCGTTTACTGACTAGAATATTTAAGTTGCTCAAGAATTTCCGGATTCTTGACGCAAAACCGGCGGCTCTTACAAGAAGCTATACACATTTTGAATAGCTGCTTCTTCAGACTACAACGTCCAGTGCAAAATATCACGAGTAACTTGAATTTTTATAAGGGGAAGTTCCTTACTCGTTTGAACCGACTTTACTAAGATAAACATACTTAATTTTTTTTTATGGTATAACTTAATATAACTTAACAAAAACGTTGTCTTAGCTTAGATAGATAGATAGTAAAATTGAGGATTTGCATTGTGCCGTCTCCAATATCACTTAAGGTCACAAAGGTCCTTCATTCCGAACAATTCCAGAAGCTTGCTAGGCGCGACTGAGGTGTTTTGATCCCTGTCCACGTAGATGGAACCTAGGCCCTTGAGCCTGCTTCTACAAATTGCTGGGCAATCTAGAATCTGGTGTTCTGAAGCTTGAGTGCCTTAACTTAGTATAACTTACATATCTTTGCATAGCGTAACTTAATTTGTTTAACGTAATAGAACTTAACTTAGCCAAACTTAGCACAGTGTAAAAAAACGAATCTTAATTCAACTTAATATAATTTACTAAACTTAGCTAAACTTAACACAACTTAAAACAAAACTTAACGTAGCTGAATTTAATACAACTTAAAATGCGTTATCTTAATTTTTTATGACTTAATTCGACTTAGCTTAATTAACTTAACTTAACTAACTTAACTTAATTTACTTTAATTAATTAACTTAATGAACCTAACCTAGCCGAACTTAACACAACTTATCCTAATTTTCCCCGACTTAATTTAACCAACTTAACTTAGCAAAACTTAAGAAACTTAAACTTAAAAAAATTATCTTAATTTGTCATGAATTAATTCGATTTAACTTAGTGAACTTAACTTAATTAATTTAACTTAACTTAGCCGAACTTACCACAATTTTAAAAAACTTATCTTAACTTGCCATGACTTAATTTGACTTAACTTAAGGAACTTAACTTAGTCAAACTTAACACAACTTAATAAATGTTATTACTTGTCATGACTTATCTCGACTTAAATTAATCCAACTTAGCTTTAAGAACTTAACTTAACGTCCTTAACTTAATTGAACGTAATTTAATTCAAAAAGACAATTTAATATTTTACTTAACGACTGTTGCTTTTATGGACATGCCATGGCTTTTAAGCATTAAAAGTAAGTAGAATTCTAAGCTAAGATTTCCCATGAATATTTAAGCTCATATTGTGGAAACACACTAAATTTTCACAAGCAAAATTTTGTGCTTAAAGCTCAAAGCTCTGTAGAGTGACCACTTGCATTTCAATGAGCTTTTATTTCATGCTGAATAAGTTTTTACAGATAATATCAGATAAATGGAGGGGTAGCGCTAAAGCTTCGGCGAATTACCAATCATAAAGACACACACACGTATATATTTGCGAGTCCTTTCTTATATGTGTTTGTGTATATTTTCTTTCGGAGCAGTGGAGGCTGTGTTGTCTTTTAGCTCCAATTGAGTTGAGTTCATTTACATATGCAAATACACACACTCACACTCGCACTCACAACTCCCGAACTAGCGCGAACTGCAAAAGTGTTGAATAGTGTGCGTTTAGGGTAAGAGGAGGCAGCTGCTAACGCACACCAACACAAGGCGGTGGGAACAACACAGTTAACAGTTCCATGATTTGCATATTCATGGGTAGGGTTCGTGAGCACTTTATGCGAAAAGCACTCAGCAGTTACCCATAAATACATACAAACACACACACACGCGCCGTGGTGGCCAGCAGACACCTGATGCTGCTCTGGCAATCCTTTCCCGAATGAAGTTCGCGCCGTTGACAAGGCAACAAGCGACGACTGTTGGTGAGCGGGGAGAGATGCGTGGCGTTTTATTGTTTAAATTGCACTTTTTTCATATGCATATAATTCTGTACTTATTTCGTTCTTTTTTTGTTTTTGTTTATTGTTATTATTCTTTTATAATCTTTTGTTTTGAAATTTTCGTATCCTTTTTTTCGCTTGTCCTCCGACCTTTTGTTCATTAATGCGACGAAGTGCTCACATAAGGCTGATTTCAGGCGCTCGCAAGCGTAAATAAGTTTGTATGTGTGTGTATATGTGTAGATATGTATATATATATATGTGAGTATGTGTGTTTGCTGCCTAAGTTGAAGGTGAATTGAAAATAATGCAAGGCTCAACAGCAATTCTAAGCAGCGCCAGCGTTCTCACCTTTATACGTGTGTGTGTCCACATAAATATGTTTGTGCCTATGTGTGTCTATGTAGCCATAATTGCTTTTGTGTGCATGTGTGCCGTGTACTTGAACTGGCACCTGTCTGCCGTTTGATCTGTCTGCCTTATTTACAGTTGTTTCCTATAGCCATTGTGTCTTATTTATTAATAGCTGCTTGTAGATTAGTACGAACCTCTATGTGTGTGTGTGTGTATGTGTGCGCGCAGCGTGCTATCTTTGTTAGCGCTGCTAAATTTAGACTTTGAGGACGCATAAAGTGTGATTGATGATGAATTTAGTAACAATGCCGTGATGGCAACATATTTTTAAAAGGTAAAAAGTTCCAACTTTTTACTGAAGTTAGAGCCGTTGCTGCAGCATAAAGCGTTAATTGTTGTTGTTGTAGCTGTGTAATTAAAACTCATATCATAATTAAGGTATTAAACAACTTGCATGTCAGAAAAAAACACGATTTTTTGTTTTTGGAATTTATGTTTTACGAGGAATTTTATTTAAAAAGTCAATAATATTTAAGGAATAAATGCTGCAAAATTTAATGTATTTTAATAAATGCGGATTCATTTTGAAAAATTCTTGATTAATTTAATCTCTAAGCCAATCTTCAGGAGGATCTCTCAACAAATTAGTTTGTTTGTGAGTGAGATTTTTCCCATGTCAAAAAGCATCTCAAATTCATAAACGACATAATAGTATTTTTACAATAGATGATACAAGTAATGAACGAAGAACGAGTTAAAATTTTGGGTTTTGACAAAATGGTGCCTTGGCTAAAAAAGTTTGTTTTTGTCAATAAATTTAAATTTCAGAGAGACTTAAAATTCGGAAATATCAAAAATATTATTTTTCATCACCGAATTTGCGCTTCTTTAAATGACCAGTCCTTATCTCGTCCATCACACTTCTTGTATGGCGGTAATGCCACCCTTTATTTTTACGAGAACACTCCCCAATTAAGGGACAATTAAGGGACCGGGTATTCCAGTTGCATGCTCTTAAAATCTAATCTTTAATACGATGATCGTAATCAAAAGGGGGGTCTCTCGTCCGAGGCTGTTGTTTATTTTTCATTGGTGTTGGGTCCTAAACCCAGCATATAATCCTGGGAAGGGATGGTTCGCCTTCTCACTTTAGCTCGCCTTCAAATGGATGCTGGCGTACGCCGATGATATTGAGTTAACGAATACTAAACTAACCAAGATCAAAAAATCGCTGCTTGCCCTTTAAATTTGACGTGTTGTTTACAGATTTCGGTTGTGATATCGAAGGCTTGCTCCTTATTCTAAAATACCTTACCTTCAAGTGACAAATCGCATTTGCTTGTCTCCATATCTTTTTACCTGAAATTTTGGGTATTCTGCTTGCCTGACATATACTGATAGATTAGCAAATTGCTCTTCTTCTGAAGTTTCGGTTACAAATAGTTTTTCTTCCAATCCCCTCCAACGCATTATTTTTATGTACATAGTTACAGGGTAATCACACAGCGTAATCATATTTCTTATGAAGCCAACCGGAATTCCGACTTTTAAAAATCAACAGACATGACAGAAGAACTCTCGTAGAAGCGCTATCAAGTAACTGTCTAATTGGCAGACATGTCAGCCCTCGGGGAACACCATACAATGCCTATTGTAGAATCTATCAAGAGGTACGAGAATTAGAGACTATAGCAATTCTTCTATGTGAATACAAGGCTCTATGTCGGAAAGGATCGCAATTTTCGCTCGATGTCCCGGAAGATGCACAAATACAATTTTTTGTATTAATGAACTTCATCCACAGTACAGGGTGATTTAGAGAGAACATAATAGAGTGAGGGGATTTTAGAGCCAGAGATTCACTATGGTCCCTGTAAAGACCTAGGTGTGCCATATACATATATAGGTGCTGAAGGCAGTAAGTACAAGTTAAACAGTTAAGCTCACCTTGTATTCTTCAAAAATGTCTTCATAAATACTAAGTATCCAATCATAAGTCTATGCTTTATAAATCAACCATTCTCACAGTAAAAAAGGGATAGAGATATCTTTAGATGGTCGCTAAAAATCGGGATTCAGATGGATGCTTGTTAAAGTTTCCATCTTTTCAGCATTGCTTTCTTATCATATAAGTCCTATTGTTATACCTAATGAATGAGACTCTGATATCTTCCTGGTATCATGCTATATTAAACTGTCCTTGTAAGTGCACCATTTGTAGACCCATTTATTATATGCTCGGCTATAACCAAGAAAGCGGTGTCTACGCCAATAAAGAAAAAGATATTATCTTGGAAATGCCTTTCATAAACACCTCTTCCCTTCAAAAATATAAAATATGATATTTAATAACAATTTAATCACGCTCGCTAATTAGTTATTAAATTAATGTGCAGCATAATTCAAAAACCAATTAAAACCAACAAATCCCCAAAAAACGTTTTTGCCTACGTCAGCGTTGCCAATGAATTATGAAGCGATTATTTGCAGCGTGCTCAATCGGTGAATCCTTTTGACATTCTCTGCGCTGCAATTCATTTTAATCAGTCTCAATTAACAAGCACACAAACACACAGGCACACACATGTTCCAATCCCGAGAGATCTTCTAAATGTTCGGCAAAAAGTATGTCACTGGACACACGGGGCTTTTTGCCCACCTAAAGCTCTCGGCTGCAACGCCAGATGCTCGGCGGGTGATTATTAATTGCTCAAAAGTCAACAATGTCCCATAAATCAAAGGAAATAATTTCATTAAAATGCCAATAAAAGTGCAAAGTAAATAAAAACTGCGACAAGGTGTAATGCGAATGAGCGGCAGAAAAAGAAAGCAAAA
Source organism: Bactrocera tryoni (assembly GCF_016617805.1). Taxonomy (NCBI): domain Eukaryota; kingdom Metazoa; phylum Arthropoda; class Insecta; order Diptera; family Tephritidae; genus Bactrocera; species Bactrocera tryoni. The sequence continues at coordinate 20,107,934 of NC_052502.1, forward strand.
ATTGCCGAGAATGAAAGACAGCAAAAAGCGGATGAAACATTGATTAGAAAAAGCGTATTCAAGGGCAAGTGCTTGTAAACATAGTGGAGGCTTCCAAACTCATGCTGGTTGATTGGAATTAGTGGGACAAAGGCAACTTTGTGTGAGTCACAGTTGAAAGGAGGAGCAATACTGCAGTTTTACGAATTTCAAACTTTAAGCTAAAGTTTTGTTGCGTAGCAAATGAGCCCAGCTGCCTCAAAAAAGACTGGAAGAAAACAAAATTCGAACTGGTTTTCACTTTTTAAATTTGTTTGCCACGAAGGTGGGTCAATAGGTTTAAAGGCTAAGGATTTTATATATAGCTGATTAAGAAACACGAACTTAATCATGTTCTCTGAAGTTGGGTTAAGAGCAGCCGTTTGCGTTCAAGCATTCTTGTAGTGCCATTAAATTCACTTAATTGGTTATAAAAGATTAAAGAAAGGGTCTGGTTTTGAATGATTAGAAGAGAAAATATTAGAATGAGGCACATTAGACCCTACGATTCTTTTTTTAAGAATTCATCTTCTCCTTGGAATGCCAATTATTCCCAATGTGAACATTTTATAAAGGATGAACCATTTCGAGGTTGTCCACATCAAAATAAATGGGTAATGTTTATTATCATTCGAAAGAACATTCTTTGGCGTTTATCTTTTGAAGATTCTCTTTTTCAAATGGTCCATCCGTTGAGTCCAATTTTCGATGACGAGCATTTCTACTGGTAACTGGCGAATGACACGCGTGATGCTTTACTCCAAGACCTGAATTGAAGCGGGATTGTCCACATAGACTTCAGATTTTATACATCCCCATAGGAAAAAGTCTAACGGTGTGATATCACACGATTTTGGTGGCCAATCGTCCGGTCCAAAACGTGTAATTATCTGCTTACCGAAGTGTTTTCTCACAATAAAGTTGTGGCCGAGATCACAAACTTCAATTTAAGATATTAAATAGTCGGTTATCATAGCGTGATAATGGTCGCCATTGATAGTTACGTTTTCACCGTCATTATTTTTGAAGAAATATGGATCGATGATTCCACCGGCTCACAGACAACACTAAACTGTATTTTTTCTTTATGAAATAGCAGTGCTTGAACCACTTCACTTCGTTCTTCGTCTCAAATGTAGCAATTTTGCTTGTTTATATACCCATTGAGCCAGAATTGGAACTCATCGCTGAACAAAATTTTGCTCGAAAACGTCGGATCTTCTAAAAACTTTACAAGAATCCATAGAGCAGAAGCGATGTCGTACCTCTATTGGATTTAACCAGTGATCGATATCTGAAATAGTTTTTGAGTTAAATTCTTTTAAATTGTAGACGCTCAGTTCAATCAGCTTTATGAGTTTATCTTTAAACATATTTTTTCTCAAAAATACGTTTTTTTTTTTTAATTAGCTTAAATCATTATTGGCTGAAAAATTATCCAATTACTATCTCGATTTTTTTATGCGATAAATATTCTCTGCAGATCATTCCGAACAACTTTGCTCAATTGAATATGTGTCTAAACCCGATTTCGAACGAAAGAAATTTAACATTGTATTGATCACTTGTCGGAAACGGCCAGATCGGACTACTGTATCACATGTCTACCATATAAACGATTATTCGGCTGTTTTATTTTTCGTTGCTTGCCTTTAATTTAAAAGGTAAGAGCACGTAATTTCGCTGAACTGATTCTAATTCATACTTAACAATGACATTGGAAATAGAGAAAATCGGAGAGCTTTGTAAAACATACATATAACGAAATCAATACTTGAAACACAGTTTTCTGACTAAAAATTAAGGTTTAAACCCCATGGTCGTACCAAAAAGCCTGAATCTTGAATATCTTACAAAAGTGCTATGTGACAACATAGCTGAGGACCCTACATTCATCAAATGCATCATTACTGATGATGAGATGTGTGGTTAAAAATAACGGTCCAAAAGTCGAACAAAAACGAAGGTGATAATTTTCATTGATTATAATATTTACTAGTATAGTTCTCTACAGATGCGTTCCACAGTATTAAATGGTCATAAAAAATACTATTTGATTATTTTGAAACTTGAACTTGCTTAACCCTTAGTGGCTTAGTGTTTAGAAAATGCGTAGATTTTCCACTACGATATTGTGCCGTCACATTTTAGCATAATTCCGTAGGACCTTTTGGGCAAACAAGGATTCGGTTGCCTGTAACTTTTGTCAAATTTTGTAAAAGAAGGATCTTCTTCGGAGAACCTGCCATTGAAGCCATTAAATGTTAATTTTTTAAGCACTGTAGGCATTCCAGTCGAATCTTACAACAATTGATGGAAAATTGGATTAAACTAGAGTAAATGAAAACTTTTTTGCCAGTTCGATCCAAATTGGCGCTCTAGGACACAAAAATGCTTTCTAAGATATCTCGACTAGAATGTCTTTATACCTGGAATATCGATTATTTATAGGAAAATTTCATTATTGCATATTTTCAGTAGTTGATCAGGAATATATAGAAGTATACTTCGCCAAATATTTCGGATCAAAATCAACCTGGCTTTAGTTCAACATCCAAATTTTGTTTTAGTACTTATTATTCCTATTCCTAAATGTAGGCAAGCTTACACTGCTCTGATAAAAGAAAAACTATAAAACGTTGCCTACAATTAGGCGCCTTCTGAAATATTATTTTAGCAAAGACTCACACCTAAATTATCAATACTTTATTTCAAATAATTAGGGGTTTCACATAGTCTCATAAAGTTATAAATTATAACGATCCGATTTTATGATTTGACGATGCTTTGACACGTTGTGAGTACCCTACATATCATGAACCAGAGAAATAAGTAATAATAAAAAATAAAAAAATTAAAATAATATTTTTCTTTGTAAAAATAAAAAAATATATATATTCAATAGAAATATATCTACGACAAGGACATGAGAATACAAAAAATTTATAAAAAAAAACGTCCACTGTTCAAAAGAGTTCTTAACCGCCCCTCGTAACTACCCCCCCAACAATTCTGTTATTATTTTTATTGCTGTTGCTAAATGCTGCTTACTGTTTGCGCACTGAAAATGGCGTCCCTTGTCCGCCGCTTTGTTGTTTTGCTTCCTAATTGTTACTTTATTGCATTTGTTGGTTTTTATAATTTCTTATTTGTCATTTTTAATGTCACTTCAAGCTGTTGCTGTCGGCCCTGCTATCCGACGAAACCAACTTCCATGTAACTGAATATGTGTGTGTGTGTTAGCAACAACCTCTCGCCTGCCGCTCTGCACTGCGCCGCGCTGTCATTGCGCTGTATTCCCCACGGCGCTGTCCATGACAATCAGTAGCGCCGAATAAGGGCCGCCAACTGTGAGCGCCGGGCACACGGGCTGCTGTAGGTGATCGGTGGTTGGCGTTGGCGGTTGATAGCTGACTTTTTGCCGTGTTTACAGACGTTCACTGAAGTGGCGCTGGAGCTGCTGTGGGTACCAGCAACGGTGGCAAAAGCAGTTCGCAAGCAGCAAATGCGTCAGCGGCTGAGCTGTACTGGTGCCGCTATTTTGCTTTGTCTAAAATAATAATAACAACAATAATAAGTAGGCGTCCACATGGCACAACGCGTTAATATTATATTAAACTAATTATACCACATTGCTACTCAACAAATTATTACGTATACGCCGTGTAGTCCACCTGTGTGTGTCGCCTGCTGACGCCTGCTTGTTGATTGAAGCGCATCGCGGTACACAGGCAAAGCAGGTGAAATGTGTAAACACAAGCGTATTATGATTACTTTGCTTTTTGGCTGGCAGCAAGGCCACACATACGCATAGAAACACACATACATACACGCGAGTATAAGCATTGTGACTTGTCAACACTTGGCATACGCACCTTCAACGCTTTCACCTACAGGCCTGTGTGGCATGTCAAAGCTAAGAGCTGCATATGCGTATCTCTTTGCTAATTCTTGTTTGTTTTCCTCGTTATTGTTGTTGTTTTGTTGTTGCTTGTTACTTGGCGTGTCGTTAAAATTTAACCTGCCACTCGAGTGCTTTTCTTCAAGTCATTTCGCTTCAATTTACGAAATGTGCGTCAGCGCGTGCCACAAATTCTTATCAAGGGTATACGCTGGTGTCGCACTTCTGCGCTTATTACGTAAGTGCTTAAGTGCAGCTAATCTTAAATCAAGTATTTTAGGCAACTTTTTGTTTGTGGCATGTTTTTGGGAAATATTTAAAGAGAGTTTTGGTTTTTTTTTGCTGTAGTAAACGGATCTCTTAGAGACTATACCTAGAGAGACCTAGAGTACTGAGTTTTGTGTATTAAGTTTTATGTTTTGGGTTTTAAGTTTTATGTTTTAAGTTTTACGTTTTAAGTTTTAAGTTCTAAGTTCTAAGTTCTAAGTTCTAAGTTTTAAGTTTAAGTTTTAAGTTTTAAGTTTTAAGTTTTAAGTTTTAAGTTTTAAGTTTTAAGTTTTAAGTTTTAAGTTTTAAGTTTTAAGTTTTAAGTTTTAAGTTTTAAGTTTTAAGTTTTAAGTTTTAAGTTTTAAGTTTTAAGTTTTAAGTTTTAAGTTTTAAGTTTTAAGTTTAAGTTTTAAGTTTAAGTTTAAAAAGTTTTAAGTTTTAAGTTTTAAGTTTTAAGTTTTAAGTTTTAAGTTTTAAGTTTTAAGTTTTAAGTTTTAAGTTTTAAGTTTTAAATTTTAAGTTTTAAGTTTTTTAAGTTTTAAGTTTAAATTTAAGTTTTAAGTTTTAAGTTAAAAAGTTTTAAGTTTTAAGTTCCAAGTCTTAAGTTTTAAGTTTTAAGTTCTAAGTATTAAGATTTAAGTTTTAAGTTTTAAGTTTAAAGTTTTAAGTTTTAATTTTTAAGTTTTAAGATTTAAGTTTTAAGTTTTAAGTTTAAAGTTTTAAGTTTTTAAGTTTTAAGTTTTAAGTTTAAGTTTTAAGTTTTAAGTTTTAAGTTTTAAGTTTTAAGTTTTAAGTTTTAAGTTTTAAGTTTTAAGTTTAAGTTTAAAGTTTAAAATATTAAGTTTTAAGTTTTATATTTTAAGTTTTAAGTTTTAAGTTTTAAGTATTAAATTTTAAGTTTTAAATTTTAAGTTTTAAGTTTAAGTTTTAACTTTTAACTTTTAAGTTTTAAATTTTAAGTTTTAAGTTTTTTATTTAAAAATTTAAGTTTTAAGTTTTAAGTTAAAAAGTTTTAAGTTTTAAGTTCCAAGTCTTAAGTTTTAAGTTCTAAGTATTAAGATTTAAGTTTTAAGTTTTAAGTTAAAAAGTTTTAAGTTTTAAGTTCCAAGTCTTAAGTTTTAAGTTCTAAGTATTAAGATTTAAGTTTTAAGTTTTAAGTTTCAAGTTTTAAGTTTCAAGTTTTAAGTTTTTTATTTAAAAATTTAAGTTTAAAGTTTTAAGCTTAAAGTTTTAAATTTTAAGTTCTAAGTCTTAAGTTTTAAGTTCGAAGTATTAAGTTTTAAGTTTTAAGTTTTGAATATTAAGTATGAAGTATAAAATATAAAGTATTAAGATTTCAGTATTAAGTATTAAGGATTAAGTACTAAGTGTTAACTGTTAAGTACTAAGTTTTAAGTTTTAAGTTTTAAGTTTTAAGTTTTAAGTTTTAAGTTTTAAAGTTTTAAGTTTAAAGTTTAAAGTTTTAAGTTTTAAATTTTAAATTTTAAGTTTTAAATTTTAAGTTTTAAATTTTAAGTTTTAAGTTTAAAGTTTATAGTTTAAAGTATAAAGTTTAAAGTTTAAAGTTTAAAGTTTAAAGTTTTAAGTTTTAAATTTTAAGTTTTAAGTATTAAGTTTTAAGTTTTAAGTTTTAAGTTTTAAGTTTTAAGTTTTAAGTTTTAAGTTTTAAGTTTTAAGTTTTAAGTTTTAAGTTTTATGTTTTATGTTTTAAGTTTTAAGTTGTAAGTATTAAGTTTTAAATTTTAAGTTTTAAGTATTAAGTTTTAAGTTTTAGGTTTTAATTTTTAAGTTTTAAGTTTTAAGTTTAAAGTTTTAAGTTTTAGGTTTTAAGTTTTAAGTTTTAAGTTTTAAGTTTTAAGTTTTAAGTTTAAAGTTTAAAGTTTAAAATATTAAGTTTTATGTTTTATATTTTAAGTTTCAAGTTTTAAGTTTTAAGTATTAAATCTTAAGTTTTAAATTTTAAGTTTTAAGTTTAAGTTTTAACTTTTAACTTTTAAGTTTTAAATTTTAAGTTTTAAGTTTTTTATTTAAAAATTTAAGTTTTAAGTCTTAAGTTAAAAAGTTTTAAGTTTTAAGTTCCAAGTCTTAAGTTTTAAGTTCTAAGTATTAAGATTTAAGTTTTAAGTTTTAAGTTAAAAAGTTTTAAGTTTTAAGTTCCAAGTCTTAAGTTTTAAGTTCTAAGTATTAAGATTTAAGTTTTAAGTTTCAAGTTTTAAGTTTCAAGTTTTAAGTTTTTTATTTAAAAATTTAAGTTTTAAGTTTTAAGCTTAAAGTTTTAAATTTTAAGTTTCTAAATTCTTACAGCATATCAGATCTATAGTAAGAATCACGTATATAACGTGACAATAATATATTTTTTAGTTCGCAAACTCGAATTTTTGATTTTATCAAACTCGAGTTTATAATTTCGTCAAACTCGAGTTTATGGTTTGATTACAAACTCGATGTTATGGTTTTAACAAACTTATAGTGCTGTTTAAGAAACTCTGTGATTAACATCACCGTTTTATGGCTAAATTTAACTGCAAAATACCGTTGGATCCTTGTTAACACTAAAGAATTAGCGTGTAAGCGAAGTTTAAGGCAAAGAAATTTCAATTGAAAGCATTTTGTATCTGTGAAACACTGCTGTGACTCCTAAACACTAGATGAAACTTGAATATATATTTTTATTTCAGATTAAGCTTTTAAGCTTAACACTAGATTAAATTCAAGTTTACGTTTTAATTGACAACTGCCATGCCTCATTGGAGTGTTTAAAAACTGTGAGGTTTACGGTTTTAACTAATTGATCGCAAACTTCAAACACCAAAAAGGTGTTTAAGACGAGTTTAAACAATGTTTCTTTTGTAAACTCCGTGTTTATAGATAGAGTATAGTGTTAAACTCCGTATAAATTAGTGACGTTTAATGTTAAACTACCTTTTCATGAGTAGTAACGAGAGTTTAATGTTAAACTCCAAATAAATAAGTAGGGTTTTATGATAAACTCAACTTCCATGAATAGTGTTTAATACTAAGCTACCTTTTTAGGAGCAGTGACTAGAGTTTAATGTTAAACTCTGTATAGATGAGTAGTGTTTAATGTTAAACTCCATATTTTTGAGTAGTGTATATTATCAAACTCTCTTTTTATGAGTAGTAATAAGGTTTAATGCTAAACTCCATATTTTTGGGTAGTGTTTAACATTGAACTTCCTTTCTATGAGCAGTGAATAAAGTTTAATGTTAAACTCCGTATAAATGAGTAGTGTTTAATGTTAAACTCCATATTTTTGAGTAGTGCTTATTACCAAACTCTCTTTTTATGAATAGTGAATAAGGTTTAATGTTAAACTCCATATTTTTGAGTAGTGTTTATTACCAACCTCTCTTTTTATGAGCAGTGAATAAAGTTTAATGTTAAACTCTGCATAAATGAGTACTGTTTAATGTTAAACTCCTTGTTTTTGAGTAGTGTTGAACACCAAACTTCCTTCTTATGAGCAATGAATAAAGTTTAATATCAAATTCCGTGTAAATGAGTAGTGTTTAATGCTAAACCCTTTATTTCTGAGTAGTGTTTAATACTAAACACCCTTTTTATGACTAGAAAATATAATTTCATGTTAAACTCCATATAAATAAGCAGTGTTTAACCCTGAACTCTATAGTTCTGATTAGTGTTTACTGCTAAACACTAGAATAAACTCGAGTTTATGTCGTAAATCGGCCGCACTATAAATTTAATACGACTAACTATGAGAAACAACCGTAAGACGAATAAAATTATTCTTATCTAGTACCCAAAAGAGTTGCGCTCGGGTATGAAAACAAGCACAAAAGCGATAGCATAAATTTAAATAAAAAGCATGCAGACGCCAAAGACAACGGCACGAAGAAAAAAATGCTAGCAAACACGAATAAGAAAAACATATCAATAAAAAATGCAACCCATATCAAAAACCATAAAAGGTGATGAAATACGGCCATGAACTGATGTATATCAACAGGCAGCACACACACACACACACATACACACATGCAAAGACAAACACTCAGTCTAATTCACATGTTTGCCTATCAACCGCTTTACGCACACACGCGTGAGTTCTTGGTTGGCATTTGCCACAGTCACTGTGTTTGTATTGGTGTGTGCGTGTTTGCGTGCGTCAGGTGAGTTCGGTTAGCTTGTGGCACTCTGGCGAGCGGCGTAACGCATGATACGCGCTATTAAGGTAGATGAAAGCACGCACACAAACAACAATAGCAGCGAAAGCGGCGAAGAGGAAGAGGCGGCTAACATTTGATGACAGCGCGACTCATCACAGGTGGTATTCTGGCATTTGTGCACACCGAAAAGCGAAAAAGAAGAATAATTGAAAGAATCATGTGAAATTTTTTAAACAGACAAAGCGTAGTTATGGATTTTAATTTTGAAATATCGTTTGACGTTGGAAATTGAGCTGCGTAAAGCTGCGGATTTGGCGTCGAGGAAATTCGATTTGCGGCGCAAAAGTGTTGAACCAAAGCAAAGCAAACGCGGATCGTATATAATGGTGATGAGCTGGGAAAAATAGATCGTTAAAATTTGTGTTTAATTTAATGGGGAGAGCGAGGTTTTAACTCTAATACCAATTTTGATGGATGGGTGGAGTTAGAAGAACGAAACTCTATCTTTCAGGCGTTAAGATGAACATGCGAAAGGCAAAGAGCTTGAAATGAGTAGAAGAAGCTGAATAATTTTATCAATTATTATTTCCAGTTTCAAAACTTCGTCTTCACTGACAAGTCTGTGGAGCAATGATTAAAACAGGTTACTTATCAGTTACTAACTATAACTTTTGTTGGATATCGGTCACCTTCAATTGATCTCTTAATCAGGTAATTTCTCTATTCTCATCAGACTGCCTTAATATAACTAACTCTAATACGCTCAGGGTCTCTATTTTCAAATTTACTCAAAATTTAAGCGATTTTTGCATTCTTAAGAGTTGCTGAGATCTTACGTTTTTTCTTATTTCTCGACATCATATGTAATCTAGTTATGTAAAAAACTTTTAAATTCGGGTACACCGAAGCTATAATACCGATGCAATCCATGATTCCTGGACTAAAGCCACGTCGTAGCCGTTCTTCTCTAAATAGAGAAGAAACTCGTCAGAGGCGATCTTACCCTTATGGAGATTCACTTGGAGTACGCTCAGCTCTTGGTTTTGAATCATCAGGCGGCTGACTTGGGTTTTCCTCCACCTCCACCTCCTGTAAGACAAGTTAAGTAGCCATGATCTCTTCTATTCCGAGTTCCTTTTCTTCTCTATCCGTCTCCAGCGTGTTTTTGTTGCCGTCCGCAGCGTGGCGCTTCTTGAGGCGATGAACACAAGCGTGTTCACGCCATCGCGTACCGAAAATCCTCGGCAACTTATTGATTTCGTCACGCTTAACATCTTCCAGTTGGCCCGTCCGGATTATGTCTTTGTAGCAGCCGCAGAGCACATTTCGAGTGCACCACGCGAGGTATTGTTAGCTTCACTTTGGGCGCCGATGGAATACTGCCGCGCTCTATCACCTCCAGCTTCGCTCTCTTTCACAGGTTTGGAAACGTTTTGAATGCTTCCCTTACCCATGTTAACGTCGGGTCGTTGTTGCAATTTAAGATTTTGACACCGCTAAGCCATCCTGCTCCATCAAATGACGGCATGGGTGCTCTCGGTTCGGCAATAGCTTAATTTCCACCATTTTTTACAGCTACTGTGACATTTGTTCCAATGGGTTACTGCGGTCTATGAGCACTATGGTCAAATACCGTTTCGCAAACTCATTGGCCGGCGCCGCAGCCTTGGATGTTGTTGGTTTGTCGTCCGCGTGCCTGACGTTGATCGCTGCCTCTGTCCACCCATGTGCTCCTCAATGCGATTGGCATACGCTAGGTCCGACACATTACACCAATTACGTGTGGCGAAATGTGCCCGGGTGTTCATCACTTCCTCTCTAACTGAAGCCAGAGCTCCAATTGCTCCTGTTGCTGTACCAATTCACCTACTTCTGAGGATGCTTGTAAAGCTGTCTAACATATGAGGATGATTGCGAAAATACGTCAGCCTTCGCTAGGAGCCGTCTGACTGCAATGTAATGACTCTGCTAGCAGCCAGCTTGAGATCATGACATGAGTATCCTCCTGAGTAGACTGATTTAGTGCCATCAGGGGTTAGTGGGATAATCCTTTTTCAAAATTTTTATTTTTTTTTTGCATTTTCTGTTCCCTTATAACCTTAGAATTAATGTAGAAACCCAGTTTATCATTGGAAGGTTTCGAAAAAGGCCCAAAAATAATAATACCGCTCGACGTTCGGAGTGCACACCTGGTACAGTACACACCAGTACCTCAAACTTTAAACGCGTTTTTCTCAAAACACACTTTTTTTTTAACTGGCGAACATGATTCCGGTCGAACTACTCAACCGATTTGCTTAATTCTTTTTTTGTTTTTTTTTTTTTGATGTTCACAAAACGCCTGGTCCATTCTAGATTCATAATTTTTTAAAATTTATTGACAATGTTATGACAATATTTATGGAAAAAACATGGGGAAAAATTAAAAAAAAAAAGTTAATTTTTTTTCAACATTTTTTCATGATTCCAGTAGGGACGATAACCATTCATATACTTTTTGAGAATAAATCGGGGTTTTGTGTTTCAGATGATCCAAACATGAGAAATCGTGTCCGCCAGTGAAAAACGCATCTCATTCAACCAGCCCTTTCTCCGACAGCTGTCATTAAAAAATCCCGAAAAAATTTGTTTCTACACTCCACGATATACCGCATGATACGTGAAAAAAGTTCTATTGTAGAATAAAAAATTTTATGAAAAAACAATGTCAAAAAACAGACCAGATTACCCTACTGACAGCTTCAGCTGATTTTTTTCCCCTACCGGCTCAAGTTTGGAGCGAAATTCGTTAGATAGTTCCACAGTTTTAACGTCAAATCCATAAAATCACGTCTCGTTACCCCTATTGATACGATAGATGTATGTATGGTCCCCAGCTACTTTGTCGAACACCGCTTTTGGTAGAAGTTCCACATTTCATATCTAAAACATTAACCAAGATATTAAGCGACGACGCATAAAAGATGTTGAAATCCTCATCTATTTCGCTGATGCCAACAGAACGATTTTCAAGCACTTTTTTTTAACTTTTTTAATGTTGTTGTCATGTTCCTGAGATATGGTTTTTGAGTCCATAAGTGGGCGGGCCACGCCCATTTTCAATTTTTAAAAGCCTGGTGTGCAGCTTCCTTTCTGCCATTTCTTTCCTCGGTAAAATTGTAGTTTTGACGTTTTATTAGCTGTTAACGCACTTTAGTGATTTTTCAACATAACTTTGTATGGGAGGTATGGCGAGCATTCAGATTTTCCATTTTGAATCCAGCTAGCGAAACACTAAAGGAAATGATCAGACTTTAAGGACATAGCTGGTATGAATGAGATATGTACAAAAACTTAGTAGGGGGCTGGGCCACGCCCACTTTTCCAAAACCATTATGTCCGAATATGCCCCTCCTTAATTTCACTTTAATATCTTTATTTATGGCTTAGTTATGACACTTTATAGGTTTTCGGTTTCCGCCATTTGTGGGCATGGCAGTGGGCCGATTTTGCCCATCTTCGAACTTAACCT